>NW_025407935.1:0-29218 GCF_008403515.1 Naegleria fowleri
GAATTAAAGACCAATCCATCAGCCTTTGCCTTCCAAGATATTGTCTATTGTAATATTGGTAATCCACAACAATTGAAGCAAAAGCCTTTGACTTTCCATCGTAATGTTCTTTCATTGCTTACAGCTTCTCATTGGTTGGAAGATTCATCTAAGAAGGAACTCTTGAGTCAAATGGTCAATCGTGATGTTCTGGAACGAGCCGAGAGAATATTGTCCAATATTGATTCAAAATCCACAGGAGCCTACACTCACTCTCAAGGTTATGAATTTGTTCGTGAAGATGTTGCTGCGTTCATTGAGCAGAGAGATGGACTCAAGAAGGAACCATCCACTCCGATCGAATCTTCCTCACCGATGGAGCTTCACCTGGTGTTCAATTGTGTTTGAAGACTCTTATTCGAAATGATCATGATGGTATCATGATTCCAATTCCTCAATATCCATTGTATTCGGCCACTATTGATTTGTGTGGTGGTTCTCAAGTTCCATACTATTTGGAGGAAGAGAGTGGATGGGGATTGACCATGCCAGAATTGGAGAGAGCCTATGAAGAAGCAACCAAGAAGGGACAAAATGTGAGAGCTTTGGTGATTATTAATCCTGGTAATCCAACTGGACAAGTCTTGGAGAGATCTCACATGGAACAGGTCATTCAATTTTGTCTCAAGAAGGGAGTAGTCTTGTTGGCTGACGAGGTCTATCAAGAAAACAATTATACCAATGGAAAGAAACCATTCTATAGCTTTAACAAGATTGCCTATGAGATGGGAGTTGAAAACAATTGGAAATGATTAGTTTCCACAGTGTTTCTAAAGGTTTCACTGGTGAATGTGGTAGAAGAGGAGGTTACTTCCAATTGGGTGAGGCTGTAGATCCTGCTGTTAAAGAGGAACTCTACAAGATTAGTAGCGTCAACTTGTGCCCAAACGCTGATGGACAAATTATGGTTGATTTGATGGTTCGTCCACCTGCTCCAGGAGAAGCTTCCTATGAGGAATATATTAAGGAAAGAGATGCCATCTTGAATAGTTTGAAACGTAGAGCTGAAAAGTTGGTCAAGATGTTGAATAGTTTGGAAGGTGTCAGTTGTCAACCAGTTGAAGGTGCCATGTATGCATTCCCACAAATTACTCTTCCAGAAAAGGCCATCCAAAAGGCTAAGGAATTGGGTATGGCACCTGATTTGATGTATGTTTTGGAATTGCTCGAGCAAACTGGTATTTGCGTTGTTCCTGGATCAGGTTTCCAACAAAAGCCAGGTACTCATCACTTTAGAACTACCATTCTTCCAAGCGAGGAACAAATTGAGGGCGTTGTTGATAGAATGGCTAAATTCCATGCCAAGTTTATGAATCAATACAAGTAGACAAACGTCATTAAGCATCATCTTCAAAATCATTCTTTAACCTTGCTTTTTGTTTAGAAGTAAAAATCTCAAATCCCTTAAAAATAATAACAATAATAATAAATAAAATTTAGTGTTGAACAACGCCACGCTGTCAATAATTGAACAAACATTTCTGTTGTGTTCCAAATACAATTTAGTAATCCTGTAAATAGTGTACTATATTCTTAGTGCCAATGTTACTCACTAGCTCGTTCTCTAACTTCTCGTAATATCATGACATTTCATAAATGTTCTGAATGATCATTTCACTGTTTTAGTTTTCTCAATGGATGTTTCATGAACATTCATTGTGGAATAATGGAAACCTAATGTTTCATCTTTTTATGTCATCAAATGAAAATGATTGCTGAACAAGAGCCCACAATTTGCGTTTCTTGTTCTCGAATGAAATTGTAATATCTTGAAAGGGTCAAAAGGCTGCAATAAATCACATAGCAAGTTTCGTTTTACAGGTGTGGCCTCGCTCATCTTATAGAAGTAAACAAACGTGCCTCCACACGCAACTCGATCTTGTGTCACTTCTGGTTGAGATCTCAATTTGGTGAAAACTTCAAGAATTGGATTTTCATTGGTTTTGTCTTTTCCAGCAAGAGTGGGGAAAATCCATGACTTTTCACCAAGAGCATAGAATGCATTTGCTGGACGCAATAGTGTATCCCAAGCCACATTCAAAATCAACAACTGGCTCAGGAATAGTATCTACTTTCTTGAACATAAATTGTGGAATATTTTCATCATTAAACTCCACATGTATGTCGTCGGTAACAAATAATTCTCCATTATCACATAATACAATGGTCCTAAAGGTATCAAATCCAATTTTTTTGATATGTGTCGGAAATCCTGCAGTTCTTTGATATTTGTGTCCAACAGTAGATCCAGCAATTAATACCTCATGTGTTGTTAGTGTCACTATCGAAAAGAAGGTCTAAATGCAATAAGTTTAACATTTGGAACTGGGTCTGATACATAGGTGAAAAGATTTCTATTAATACAGTCACCACATCCTAATTCTCCTCCGATATTTACTCCTGTAGGATTGAGTGTGAGATAATGTTCAGTTGCAAATAATACAATATGCAATAAATATATTAAATTCGGAATTAAAGGCATATATGGATTGTCCATGATGAGGTTTGGAAAAAATATTCATGATAAAAGATGAAACAATTAAAATAATGATTCACATACCTGTTACAAAAAGCCGTCCTTTCTTTGAAATGATTGCAGAATAATGTCCTTGACACACAATATGATCAACAGCGTCATCAAAAATATTAATCGAACTCTTTGAAAGGTATTCCGATTGATAAAGTCACCAAGTCCTAACACAATTTAAACATTAAAATTGATTCATCATGATGATAAATTACATTCGAATGAAAACAACACCTACCTAAAGCACCTGCGACATTAGCTCCGCATGCAAAAACTTTGCCTTCTGTTGTTAAAATCATGGAGTGGTGATAGCCACATGAAATTTGTTGGATAGACATTTTGCAATCCCATTGAGCCTTTTTAAATGAGTAATGTGACGTTTGGCAGGGAGTCCCACAGCACTATTAAGCCACGCATGGTCACAGATAATGTATTCATGTGAATGTTCAACACAAAATGCATTTTGAATAATTCCATGAGTTTGCATGTCAATTCGAATAAACAAACACTTACCATTGGCCATAGGTATTGTCACCACATGCATATAACTCATTGTTCACAGTGGCAATTAATACAAACCCATGCCCACATGCAATATGTTTTATGCTGTCTCTGAATAGTTTTTGAATGAGAAGTGGCTTTCGTGATTTATCTCCACACGAGAGTTGCCCAAAAAAGTTATTTCCGCAGCAACTATACACACGATCTAACGATTCTACTTCATCCCAATCCATTTTGTCAGAAAGTGAGGATGGTGAGGCCAGTAACAAGTTTTTGACTTTTTCAATGAGTGCTCTATGTGACTTTCTTCTTGGTGATTTTTGAATTTGCTGATGTGTGGAGGTTGATGAGAAGGATTTGCAATGGTGCTTGTTGGCAGAGAATCAGAAAATGATGACAAGGAGGAAAACGAAGAGGAGGATGAAGTAGTACTATTTTTGTCATCCGCATCACTGTCACTGCTGTCAGAGGTTAAATCCATTTCATGACTGTTGGGATCCAAAATATTATTGGGCATGGAATGATGCTTTTGATGAGCAATTCGGTGATGATGACCAATTCCAAACACATTGGTTGATTTAGTCTTATTCACAGTATTCAACAAACCAAACACCAACGAGTTCACAATTTCATTTGATGCGACAGGATTCGGTATGGGGTCATTGTTTGTCAGTAGTATAGAGGATTTCGTTGTTGTGGCTGATTCAGGTGCGTAAGGGGACGATCTTGTGTGAGTTATTTGACCGTTATTGTCAACCATGGGAAGTAATTGACTGATGCTTCCATTTATATTATTATTACTAGAAATTGTTGATGATGATGGTGAGAATGTTGCGATTGTACCCTCTTCGGAATATTGTACCTCTTGTGTGTGCGTTAAATTAATTTTCTTCTTCTTTTCGGGTGGTTCATAACCACCACTATTCATATATGGATTGCTATTCATCTCTAATTGCTTTTAGTGGTGTGTTTTATGAAAATGCTCTTCCTGATGAGTGAGCTCACCCGAAAGAATGAATGGTTAGTGAGGCCAATGATATTATGAGAGGAAATATCGGAACGTTGGTTGCTACTATACTATTCAACGGCACGATCGGCAACGTAAAGGCTATTTTTGTGTGAGAATATATATATTTATGTGGTTGCTTTTAAAGAAGAAGAGGAAGAAGAAGGCTGTTTGTCTCTCAAAGGATCATCCTCTTGGTCCAGGGACAATGAGAGGCAATAAAACATTGCTCGGCTGGCCTTTGGCCATACCTCTTTAGTGGAAAAGGTCTTTGTGACAGTTATTATTAGAAGAGGAGCGCAATCAGAAAGGAGGGTCGATGAATTTGAGAGAATTTTCATGAACACAAAGATCCTCTCCTATGAATTTTTATTAACCCTTCAGCACTGCAAAAATTTTTCGCTGGAGAGAATCTTGAATAAAACACAAAGATTCAAGGGCGGTTCTATTTCGAGGCCATCTTTATTACGGAATCCATATTTCAAGAGAACACAGCATTTCCCTGTCGAAAGTAATGACAAAGTTCATCACTACTGCGCTTACTGTAAGAAAGCTAATTCAAAATGTGGTTACAAATGTGCAGCATGTGGTGATCATTTGCATTTGAAGTATTTCCTCCAACACCACGAACAGAAACTCATATTGTACTAAATAATTTTTAATTCTCCTATCCGAGATGCCCATGGACTTTGTGGAAAACGGTTGATATGATTCCAACGCCTTAATAATTATTTAGCAATTTCTAAATAATAATATCATTAATTTTGGACGTCAAAACTCCAGATGATGATATCAGGCAGTCGTGGTTGTCGTTGATTGGGGAGTAGCAATATTTCACATTGATTCGCTATCAAGATGTGTCTACAAGAAACGCACAAGTATTTGTGTTTTTCAGAAAGGTGCTGATGTTGCGTGGTGAGCTAAAAGGTCACTAGCAGCCTTGGATGACTTGATCTGTTGGAAACGGAGGAAGTGGAATTCTCGGATACTGATTTTGTTATTGTTGTCCGCACCTTTACTGAATTTCAAGAAAGATGCGCATGAATTGAATTGTTGCGCTCGATGAAAAACAGTCCTTCAAAAATGCGCAATGATTTGGATTCAAAAGCAAGTCAAAAAAACCCAATAATTGAAACAACCTTATTGCTCTGAACTGACATTGTCCACGCTTTTACCAAAATTCCTCTTTGTGTCTGACTGTGAAGATCTTTGTTTCATCTCTCTCTTATACATGAAACATTTGTAACAATCAAAAAAATGGCTTCTTCATTACCCACAGCATCCACTGTGCTATCTTCTACGATGAAATCACCTCCTTCCGAATCCGATGGTTCAACTTCGGAACAAGGAGCAGAAACAACTACCACTCAACAACAAGTGGTTTGGTATTTTGCATACGGTGCAAATATGAGCTCAAAAGTCTTGATTGGAAGACGAAAAGTCAAACCCATGGAGTCCTATCCGTGCTACGTGGAAGGCTATGATTTAGTCTTTAATATGAAGGGTTTGCCTTATTTTGAACCTGCTTTTGCGAGTATTGAAAAGAGACAAGGATGGAGAATGCATGGTGTTGTGCATAAAATCACGAGAGAGCAAATGGATCATATTCGGAGGACAGAAGGTGGAAATGGACATGATATGGATGTAAGTTTTGTAGTTTCTGAACGAGGAATTGTGACTCGATGATGTCAATGGCTCAATTTTGTTTTATCGATCTGCAATTAATTATTGGAATAATTTGTTGAATTTGGTGTTCATTTGGGGATGTTTGTGATGTTGATTGTGCGACGACTAAAATGCACAAAAATGTCAAATCTACGATTAGGATTTTGGATATCGTGAAATTACAGTACAAGCAACAATTTATCAACCTTGGTTTACCGAGAATGACACCAATGCTGCCACTTCATACGGAACCC
Organism: Naegleria fowleri; assembly: GCF_008403515.1. Taxonomy (NCBI): domain Eukaryota; phylum Heterolobosea; class Eutetramitea; order Acrasida; family Naegleriidae; genus Naegleria; species Naegleria fowleri. The sequence goes on from NW_025407935.1 coordinate 5,993, forward strand.
CAAACATGTACTTCCAAACAGTGGATGCCATTGCACTTCAAGGACCACCTGACATTAATGACGCCAATCCTTCCGCTCGTTATTTGAACATTTTAAGAAGTGGAGCAAAAGAATATGGTATTGCAAAGGAATGGCAAGATCACCTCAATAACACACTCCAAGAATACAAGTCTGCTGGCGCTGCAAAGACTTTTGGAAAATTCTCTTTCGTCCTTATTATTCTTCCTTTATTTATTCTTCCGCTAATCATGATAGTTTTATCGCATGTAGTCAAAGTTCAAACCCCGTATTTTGTGACACGAATGTTCAAGCATCTTGGATCACTTGTCTGGTGGGTTCATGACAATATTTGGAGCAAATTATTTGGAAGTGGAAAAACAATAGAAGCAAATAGTTTATTCGGAGATGTCCAAGAACAATGGACAAAACTTTCACAAACCAATAAATTGTCATTTCTTTGAATATTGTTGCTGTTGTCACCCAAATAGGGTTTGGGACTTCAATTTGAAGGTCCCTACCAAAAGAAAGCAAAAAATGTCGAACAACAATTCTGACGATGAGAACGGGAGTCCAGAAGCAGCAATCTTGTCTTCCTCTCCTCCGAGAAACACGATTGAGTTGAAATCTATGAGAAACAGTACAGCGACGACGAATAGTCTGCAGCAACAACCCGAACAACAGCCTCCTAAAGCCTCTCCGACGCAACAACAACTATTCATTGGTCATCAACATCATCACGGACAAAGACAACGATCTCTATCTTCCTCTCTCCATCATCAACACCATCATCACCACCACCACCATGCACCGATTCGGAGCCATGCCAATATCCATTCAAGACCGAATGTACATTCATCGAGTGGTGGAGGTGGCTCGAGAAGCCTCTCAAGAAGTTCTTCTCCGACCAATGGGCTTGTCGGCACAAAGAAGGAATCGTCTGTTTCAAATTCCTCTTCTTCTTCTTCACCTGCCATGAATAATGATTCACCTCGAATTATTCAATCATTGTATCTGCATCAGTTGCATCATAATGATGTCGGAGCGAGTATTATAATCGGAAATCATATAGTGACACCTTCAGCACCCAATGTTGGAGGAGCAGAGGAGGAAGAGGAAACCATCATGATGGAAGATGTCGAAAGACAACATCAAGCCGGAATTAGAGAAGAAGACTCTCGAATTCATCAAAATAGTTCTCGAACTCATCATTATCATCATGGAGCTCGCCAAACACATCGTCACTCTTCGCGGCATCATCACTATTCTCACAAGCACCGAAAACATTATTTACATCCTCGGCATTACAGTAAAAAAGGTGGTGTGAAGAATGGACATGCAAGTGAGGAAGAAGAGGAACAGGACGAAACTGGTGACTATACGACCGATTCACAGGATAATATTTCAGAAGTGAGTTCATTGGCCTTATCAGTCATGTCCAACACAGACTATGCAGAAAGTAGAAATTTTCGATTCATTGACGATGGTTCTAATGGATTGGAGAATGACAAGCGACAACATTTTGGATCTGTTGTCAGCTTTTTATTTGCTGCGATTGGATCAAGGTAATTATTTCATTTTGAATAGACAGCGTATTTTTCATGGATAATGCTCTTTTTGGAAATCTTATTGTGAATAATATTTTCAAAAATTATAGTGTTGGCTTGGGAGACTTGGTTCGATTTCCATATCTTGTTTACACTTTTGGAGGTGGAGGTTTTTTGATACCTTATTGTCTTTGCCTAGTGATTTTGGGAATTCCTTAACCTTACTTGAATTTTCTTTGGGAACCATGGCACGTAGATCCTCAATTTTGTCTGTCTCTAAATGGAACAGAAGAGCATGTGGTGTGGGTAAGTTGTGTGAAATTTTAATAGACACAAGAAACAAACGAAACTTGGACAAAACCACTCAATTTTATATATCACCACATTTTATCAGGACTTGCAATGTCAATATTTGGAAGTCTTCTTATTCTAAGTTATTACAACGTTATTCTCAGTTGGGTGTGTGTTTATTTTGTAAATCTGTTTCAAGAAAGGTTTGTAGCAATTTCATTTTATGAATTATTTATTCTCATTGATAATTTCCTTTTAACAACTATACACACGTCACAGCCTGCCCTGGATTGGAGCGGCAGAAGAGTTTTTCAATTCCAAAGTGTTACTCAAATCAGCAGGTCCTACCACCCTCTTTAGCAACTATTCTTCAAATTTCTTCAACGTCAATTTTATTTCCATTCCAATATTACTGAGCTTGATCGTCATTTCTGTCATCAACTTTTTGCATTATTTAAGGGCGTGAGCAGTATCAAATTTGTTGTTTATATTACTGTTCCACTGCCAATTTGCTTACTATTCATTTATCTCATGAGAACGTTACTTTTTGAGGTTGGAAGTAGCACTGGACTCTATTACTTTTTCAAACCGGATTTCAATGTACTGCTTAAAACAGAGATTTGGCTTGCAGCAGCTGGGCAAGTGTTCTTCAGCATTGGAGTTGGCAATGGAACCAATCTTACATTGTCTTCCTACCTTAGCAGAAAATCAAATATTATCATGGCATCGATTGTTGTGGTTGTTGCCAACTGTTTGATTGCCTTCATTAGTGGTTTTACCATTTTCAGCATTTTGGGAGTGATGGCTCACGAGAAATTTGGTGCCAATGGTGAGTATTCATGAATACCTTGTTTCATCTATAATTCACAATTTTCACACATACTATTGTTACATTCATTGGGTAATAATTCAACCAAATAGCGAGTGCCGACTTTGACAAGCTATTTACAAATGATGTCTTATCTGGATTGGGACTTGCTTTTATTGTGTATTTCCAAGCAGTCAGCTACTTACCAGTTCCACATTTTCTGCTCTCCTACTGATTATTACCATCTTTTCAGTTGGTATTGATAGTGCGTTTGCATGTGTCGAAACTGTAGTTAGTGCAGTAATGGATCATTTCTCAATGAAGTGGAATTTGAAAATTAATCGATGGAAATACGTTCGAAAAGTGTACATGGAAAATTTCCACGGAGCCGACGCTGCTGTGGAGCAGTCTCAAAAGGAACAACAGAACATGGGAAGTGATATCATTTCTCAATCTCCAACAGAGCAAATTACTGAGTTTCCTACGTTTGATACAGCCGATAATCATGATCTGTTACATGAAGAAAACGTTCCAGAAATGCCCTTCTCCTACAAGCTTTTAACCAATAGAAATGTAGTTGTTTTTTTGGTGTGTCTATTGGGATTCATACTTGGAATTCCATTCACATTAAGCAATGGATACTATTTAATTCGAATTGTGGATCACTACGTTTCTAATTATTGCCTTGTCATGATGGGTATTGCAGAATGTATTGTCGTGGGCTATTTTGCTTATGGTTCAAAATACTTCGAAAATAAGGCAAGCGCTCTAGAAGAACCTACTGTCATTTCCAAATTACAGGAAATCATTTCTTCCACGAATGAGACACATGATATTTCAGAGAAATGGGAAAAAGAGCTCAATCGAATGATTGACCCCAACGATGAAGAAGCAATTGTGTCACAAGTTCTCGAAAACCGTAAGTTTTTCTTCAATCCAGCAAAAATAATTTTTTCACTCTTGTGTGTTCTTCGCATTGAATGAATGTATTTTTCGAATGGATGTAAAGACTCCTCATGGAGAGCCAAGATTATTTCCAAATGCAAAGTCATGCTGTCACACTTTGTGGTATTTTTCAAGTACCTCATTCAATTCCCTAGTTTTTTGAAAGCATTCAACAAATTCAGACAATCTCCTGCTGAGTATTGGAAATGCTTCTTTTTCTTCTCTATTGAGCGTTTCAAAAATCACATTGTTGCTAAAAAGAAGAAAATTATTGAAAAATATCCACAAGAAGAGCCCACAGAAGAAGAATCTGGATGCCTTAGTGACAACTCAATTGTTTATCGATGTATGGACCAGTGTACTCAATTCTTTTTATGGGTGTGGTGCTTTTAATCAAGTACGTGGCACCTATCATGCTCTCCATCATGCTTATTTCCACAATGATTACTGAGACTGTTTTTCGATTTCCATTTTCATTCAGTTCAGATTCAAAATCGAGTAATGATGAAGAAGTGGTTTTCAGTCTTGCTTTGGGATGGTCTCTGGTTATTGCATGTCTTCTCTGTATGATTTGGTTTGCTGTGTTTCCTTTTGTTGAGAGAGACTCTGAAGTGTTTGGAAAGCGAAAAGTCATTAGTTGATGAATACAGAACTCGCTTACTTTAAAAGGTTCTTCCACTTTTTCTCATATTCGTATTCAATGGAAATATCGTCGCCTAGTGAATGAGGTGAGTTGCCATTTGGGCAGTCACAACAAATGAGCAAACCGTTCTTTATTTGCCATTTGCTCGACAATCCTTCAGCCCCCATACGCAAATTGTTGTGTCAAAGTTCAGATTTTATTTCCAACGTTGATTTGGAAGAAGAGTTTGGGCAATGAAACTTTAATGAATACACGAAAGGTTTTAAAAAGTAAAAACTTGCATGAGATTCGTTGACCTTCAATAGAATTTTGAAAATCTTAAAAGTCTTTCCTCAATCCATATTTCAAGCAACCTCCAAGATGCTCGAAGGATGATATCTTTTAAAGAAGTGCCGAGTTATCTTCAAACTGATGATAATTTGACCCTTCCTCGCAGTGCTTCGTTTGTCACCATCAGAAAATCTGTTGACAGGTTGACGACCAACGCAAAGAGACAGCTTTCACCCTTCAACATCACACACAAGTCATCAAAAAAAATTCAAAAACGTTCGAGTCTGCTCGAGTCTGTTACTCGCTTCTCTCAGTAGGTAGGTGTTCACAGAAAGGAGAATTGCGTGTTCCAACTTTAATCTTCATATGTATTCTATCTGTGATTTAAATGTGTTTATGGATTTTGTAACAACATCCAACAACATGTGTGTGGTTGATAATGTGTTCGAATGGTGATGATGATATTTTCGTTGTGCCACTTGTTATTTGTTGTCCATTCATGAATATAAAACTTGTTTTGAATGGATCCAATGAATTTGTAGAATCTCCAAATCCACCCAAAGAGATTGGCTAGTTAACCACTCGTCATTCACTCCTCTTGTAACCATAATCATCATCATTTATAAATTCAACCACCACCCATCCATACATTGAATTACTTCTGAGAGAAGCACCAACAACACCACCCAACAACCACAACATGTCCGTCACCAAGATGGATCTCTCCATTGCGGAGAAGAAGGCCTACGACTTTTGGTTCGTCAAGAAGAAGCCAAACGTTGGATTGAAGAACTCGTACAAGAAAACCTTCCACCAGGAACAGCAAACTTTGGTGAAAACTTGCGAGATGGTATCTTCTTGGCCAAGTTGGGAAAGATCTTTGCTCCAAGTGCCATCAAGAAGATTAACACACCAAAGAGTGGAAGTGTGTTGGAATTTATGGCTGTCGATAACATTACTCAATTCTTTGAAGCTTGTAAGAAGGTGAACTTTCCTGATCACTATGTGTTTGGTAAGTAGTAGTAGTACTAGTCGTTTGTTGTTGTTGTTTACTGTGAATCATTGGTGATGATGATGTTGAATAATGATGATGATGATTCCTCTTGTGTAAACCCATAACAACAATCACAACCCAACAACAACACACAATATCCATTCAAAACCTTCCATAACAACCAACAACAATAATAACAACCACAATGCTAACGATTCAAACCAATTTAATGAAATTCCACCCATCAGAGGTCACTGACTTGTGGGAACTCAAGAACATTTACAAAGTCGTTCACTGTCTCCATACCCTCTCTCTCCACTTGTATCGTAATGGTCTCGCCATTCGTATGCAGAACTTACAAAAGGCCAACTTGAAATTCTCTCGTGAGGAAATTGAAAAGACTCAAAAGTTGATTGAAGATATTGCCGATAATGCCATGGCTTTCCCAGTCGATATTGAAGAAGTTGGAGATGAAGGAACTGACTCTTCGATGGATGATGTCTTGGAAGATTTGGCAGATCCTTCCATGTGTGATGCCGAGGAGATGGTCTCACACGAGCTGTTGCTGGCGTTGAAGCTTCGTTTACCATTACAGCTCGTGATTCAGATGGTCAAGTGTTAACTGAAGGAAATGAAACATTCCGTGTAACTTTGTTTAGTGTGAATTTGGAATCGTCAAGTGCTGAAAGTGGAAACAGTGATGCAGCTGCTGCTTCTCATGAACGTGTTGTCATCCAAGCTCAAGTTAAGAATAATAACGATGGTACTTACTCAGTAACTTATACACCAGAGAAGGCTGGTCAATACAGAATGGAATTGGTCTTGTGGGATGAAGAGACTCAAGAAGAAGTTGATCAATTGTCAAAAGTCTCTCCTCAAAATGTCACTGTCTTGTCAAATCCAAAATCAGACCCATCCAAGAGCGTTTTAGATGGAGCTGGTATTGGTACAGCTGTTGCAGGTGTTAAAACTGAATTCACCTTGACTTCATTTGATAAATATGGCAATTTGGGTCGTGGTGGAGAAAAGTTTACTGCAAAACTCACCTCCGGTTCCGAAGAAGTTGAATGTGACGTTGAAGATTTGGGACAAGGAAAGTATCGTTTCTCTTACGTGTGTCCAAAGAGCGGTGACTACTCATTGAATGTGAAATTGGAAGATGTTGATGTTGCCACCAAGACTGTTGTCGTGAAGGATGCTGGTATTTCTGATCCTTCTCGAACTGAATTCAGTGATATTGACTCTGTTTTGGATAAGAAAGCTGGTGAAGTTTCTAAATTCACAATTCTCGCCAAAGATAAGCACGGAAACGATCGTTCCTCAGGTGGTGAAAAGTTCCAAGTTTTCCTTTTGGATCCACAAACCAATCAAGTCCATCTCCAAGCCGATGTGAGAGATTCCAACGATGGTAAATATCATGTGGAATATACTGCCAACACAAGTGGAAAGTATTTGTTGCAAGTGAAACTCGGAGACGAACAAGTCACCAGTAAGAATGTTTCCATTCACGATTCTGGTGTGACTGATCCCTATCAAACCACATTCAGAGCTGCTGAAAATTACAAACATTTCCCAGCTGGTTGCCCTCTCCAACTCCATGTCGAAGCAAGAGATCGTTTCGGAAACAAGCGTGAAACTGGTGGTGACACTTTTATTCTCCAATTCACATCGAAGGCTACTATGGAAACAATTTCTGGAGATTTGATTAAATTCAATGATAACCAAAATGGTGAATACACCTTCGACTATACCATTGAACAATCTGGTGAATATGGAATGGAAGTTTTGTTGAAGGAAAATGTTGATTCTCGTTCTGAAGGTGGTAATGATTCAACATCCTTGTTGAAGGCTTTCTTGAGAAAGTACAAGTATACCAACATTCCAGGATTCCCGTCCACAGTTTTTGTGGACGATAGTGGTCGTACAGATCCACAACGAACTCAATTTGCTGGAGATGGTGTTTCCAATGCTGTTCAAGGAAAAGAATCCGAATTTGTCATCAAGACTAGAGATAACTTTAACAATATACGTCAAACTGGTGGTGACAAGGTAGAGGTCACTGTTTCCAATGAAGCCAGAAAGATTGATATTGCTGCTTCTGTCAAGGACAACCAAGATGGTACTTATACTGTTGTTTACACACCAAAGGCATCTGGAAAGACCAAACTCATTGTCAAAATTAATGATGTTTTAGTTGATAATGATATTTTGAGAGGTGGTGTATTCGTTTCTCCTCCAAATATTGAAGATACATCCATGCTTGATACCATTTTGGATCATGACTTATTGTCTGCCTTATTGAACGCTTTCAAGGTTGAAAATGATTCTGACAGTTTGATTGAAAAGATCCAAAAACTCCGTGAGGAACTCATCAAACAAATCAGAGAGAACACTCGTATTGAAGAAAATGTTCGTGACAAGGACAGAAAGATTGCATTACTCGCTGAAAATAGATACGATGCTGAAACTATTTTGAACCAAAAGGGAGGTATTGTCGGATTCTTCCAAAGAAGAAAGCAACGTGCTGCTGAAGAAAATGCAAATGTTGACTCAAAGGATAAGTTCAACATTAAGGACTATGTGGACTATTACAGCAGCTTGTTCTACTTGCTTCAAACTAATCCAAAGTATTTGGCCAAGTGTTTGTTCTTGGTTCCAGCTCGTGACATGGACCAATTCATGCAAACTGTCACACTTACCTTGTACGGTTATGCTTTCTCTCCTCGTGAGGAATATTTGATTTTGAACTTGTTCAACGAAACACTTGCTCTCGAAATTCAAAACAGTTCCATTGATAACTTCTTGAATAACAATCCAGTGTTGATCAAGTTGGTCGTTAACTATTGCCATGAACGTATTCAAGGTAAACAATTCTTACAAAAGGTTCTCTATGACAAGATTTTGGAACCAATCATTGAAGAGAAGGATTTGAATTTGAATCTTAATGCTGTGACAATTTTGAAGGAAAGAATTTCACAACAAGAAGTTGAAACTGGTGTCAAGAGTGACATCAATATTAAGGATATGACTTACGAAAAGGCCATGCAAGACGAATATGTCAGCAAGTTGGTTCAACAACGTACAAAGAAGATGATTGACATTTGTCAAAGCGTCTTGGACACTCTCAATGACAACATTGCTGAATTGCCATATGGTTTGAGATATGTCTGTAGACAATTGAAGACCATGCTCACCAAGAAGAACCCAGAAGCTCCAGAGGAAGATGTCAACCGTGTCGTTTCCTATTTATTGTTCTTTAGATTCCTTAACGGACCTTTCTGCGGCTGTGATGCTTACAACTTGACCAAGAAGAAGATTTCTGCAAGCATGAGAAACAACTTGGCTTGGATTTCAAAGGTTTTGATGCGTGTCTCTACTTTCAAGGAATTTGACAAGACCTTTGATATTCATTTCTGTGTCATGAACGATTGGATTCAACAAGCCATTCCATCCTTTGTTGATAAATTCTTAAAACCAGCCATCACCATTCCAGAGCCTGAGGAACAACTTGGAGTTCACCAATATATTGAACTCACACAAAAGAAATCTCCAACCATCACCATTACTTTGAATGAAATTGCTCAAACTCACAGTTTGTTAGTCAAGTTCATGAACAGAATTACACCAGATGAAAAGGATCCATTGCGTGAAGTCTTAGAAAAGATGAAAGATAAGGTTCCAGAACAAGTGGAAGCATCCAAGAATGAAGAAATTAGTTTACCACTTCAAGTTCGAACCAATATTGAGAATTTGGACCTCGAAATGAAACCAGAACAAATTTACGAACTCACCAAAGAATGTTTCCGTACCTTGTTGCGAATTATTACTCCACAACAATTGGGTGACAATGTTGCTGAGACCATTGAAAAGGCAGACAAGTATGCTGATGAATTAATGAATGCCAAGTCATCAGATGGAGCTCAACTCAAGAGAAAGGTCGAAGATTTGAGAAAGCACTTACCAAAATTGGTTGAATCTGAAGTTCTCTCCAAAGAAAATGGTTATAGAAAGTTGTTGACAGATATTACTAAGGAAATTCAAAACAGAGGAGAAGTTAGAAAGAAGCAAGTTCGTGAATTAGAACGTCTCTCTGACAGCTTAAAGTCCTTAAAGGAACATCAAACTTTCCTCAAAGAAAAGGACAAGAGTTTGGATGACTATGTGCAACAAACTCTTCGAAACTACTTTGAAGGCAAAAACAAGAGAAAACAAAAATCAGGAAAGAAACAAGTCTACAAATTCAGTTACGAACAATTATACGAAAAGTATAAAGTTATTGCCGAAATGACAGAAGGAGGAGTTTTGAAGAAGAAGATCAAATTCCACATTAGTATGGATGAAGCCAATCCAGGTTTCTTCACAGTGGAAGCTAAATTGGCTGGTGCTGAATTGAAGACCATTAATTTGAGATTGGACGAACTTTTGGATAAGCGAGGAAAAGGTGAACAATTGCTCAAGCTTGATGGTGTTTCGTTGAATGTTAACATGACCATTCACATGATGAACAAACTCTTTGCTTCCAAGTAAATAATAAAATTATATTCCCATATTCTACTTTAACATTCGCAGAATAATGAACTCTTCCCTTTTGACTTGAAGCAAAACGAATTTTGCTTCTAAGTAAATTCCATTAATAGATAGTAAGGCCTCGACTTACGTCTGTTTAAAATCGGAATCCAACGATAAAATCGTATTGTAAGAATTTGATTGGAATCATCTTTAGCATCATTTATTACCACCACGAAGTGCGAGAAGATGGACATGATAATTAAGAGATTCCCAAGCAGATTGTTGGGCAAACTTCTCCCTCCAGCCCACCCTTTCCAGAGCAATTCAGATCGGAAGTAGTTTTGGTAATTTCATAAGTTTTAGGAATGGAATTGGGCACTGGTGGGTAGTATCAGTGACGAGTTGAAAAAAAATAACTAAGGTTGTGGGATGAAATTAAGGGAACGTAATGCCCTCTTCTGAATGCCTCCAACCACTGATTGCGCATACAGTAGTTGTATCTAAGAGTAACAGCTAACTATCAATTCCTTCTGAATGGGCAGAGTTTTTGGCGTCATGGGACGTGTTTTTCACTCTGGAAAGACCAATGTTATGACCTTAATTGTCGTTTATGTTTCTAGTAGTAGCATATATATGAGTTTATTCATGGCACTACTAGTATATTACACCAGAATACGCCTGGTGAGAGAAATAGGAGTTGGTAGATTGATGCCAAGATGTTTGAAATATCTTACGCGCGTGTGGTAGAATAAACTCAGATTTCTCGAATCGATTTTAATCGTTGGATTACTTAAATGATGAATAAATTGTACTGTTTAATGATTGGATCTTTCATCTTAAAATTAAAATTACTGCATCAAACACTTCTTTTTGAGTCTGATGATACTTTATAATGATCATCCTTATCCACACATATGGCCTTCAACACCAACTCATCGAATCGATCAAAACCTTCTCCTTTTATAGCACTGGTTTCAATATATGAAACACAACCCATTTTACGAGCCATCAATTCTCCTTGTTCTTTCGTAATTGGTTTTTCATTATGTTTCATCAACATGGATTTTGTGTGAACAGGATCTTTTCTCAAATCTGTTTTGGTGGCAATTAGTAAAATAGGACAATCAGGACAGTGGTGACGGACTTCTGGAACCCATTTTGTGGCAACATTGAGAAGAGAGGCCTTACTGATAACACTAAAGCAGAGAAGAAAGAGATCCGTTTGTGGATAACTTAAGGGTCTGCAAAGTAAAGTGATTAGTGACAGCGCAAAAAGTGTTGAAAGACTCACCTCAATCGATCATAATCCTCTGGTCCAGCAGTATCCCACAACCAAATCGTGTAATTGGGCATATACCTGCTGACATAATTATAATTATCAAAAACCGTCGGAACATACTCAAAAGGAAAAGCATTTGTGGTGTAAGTAATTAAAAGACCTTAAAGTTAAGAAGAAAATTGAATAATCATGAATTTTCAAGAATTTTAAAACTTACTCGTCTTTCCTGTTGCTCCATCTCCAATAGTGACCATTTTGAATCCTTCTTTTGCATCTAAATTCATTGCTTGTTTTGGATATGCTAAAATATCGTCTCGTGTGAAAAACTTTCTCTTGGGTTGTTGTGGGCAACTTTGTCTTTCAATTTCAGCTGTCAATAGTTTGGAATTCTTTTCTGCGTTGGTTAAAAAGGTTTTAAAGATTTCAATCAGACCTTGTTTAAAGTTTTCTTTACGTTGTGGCAAATGATCATATTTGGAATCATATCTCCAACAGGTTTGTCTGACACTCGAGTCATAGTAATAATCGGCTGTCGCTTGTATCAATTCATCAATTTTTTGCATGTAATAATTTTTCCAAAATTGATCTTCCTCAGTGAGTTGACAAATTCTCAAACTTTTGCTGACAAGCTGCAATCTCATCAAATCGACACATTCTAAAAAAGAGAGAATATTTCTGTAAATGTCATCATTGAGCATGGAATCAAATTCCTTGTAATTGAATTCATCTTCCTGCTGATTTTTCAATTTCACATTTTGTCCAGTCTTTTGTTTTGAAGGAACACAAGTCTCAATTTCAGTTTTTTGCAAACTTCCTCCAAACACAAAATAGGAAACTGTTTGTGGATCTTGATTCACATAACGAGTGATGGTGTGAAAAACAGGAAATGCCTCAAATGGAGTTGTTTCATTGGGCTTGTTGTATGGTTCTGTTTGAAAGAGTTGAGCAAGAACATTTTCGTTACGATTCACTTTTTTCCATTTTGAAGTGACACCCTGACCGGTCAACCCCAAACAATAACAATCGAAAAAGTCAACACTCTGATTGCAACCACCCATCATGTAAATCTTTTTCTGATTTTCAATCTTTTCGAGAATACATGAGTGACCATATCTCCAAACATGTTCGTCACCACTTTCAATAAATTCAAATTCTACAGCTTTGGAGAATTCTTCCTTGTGATCATTTTGGGAATTATCAGATAATGTGATCAAGGTCGATAACTTGATCTTGATAAAGTCTTTGGTGAGTCCATTAGAAGATTTTCCACCAATCAAATACCAATCTCCATTCTCTTCATCGAGAACAGTCGCATGATAGAATCTACCACTCACTGTTTCATTTTGATCATGATCGTTGGCACTTGACAGTTTCAGCGCCACACTTTTCCATTCCAAAGTTTTCAAATTCAACTCAAACAATTCCCTACTCGTGAAAGCATTGTTATCATAACCACCAAACACAAACATGGAATCTCCATAAATCACACTCGCATGTCCATATCTTGGAGTGATCAATTGCGAATCTTTACAATCCAACTTTTTCCAACTCTGATTTGAGAAATTAAAACTCCAAACATCATTATGAAAACCATTCGACTTTCCTCCGAAAAGAATCATTTCATTGGTGGAAGCGTTTAAAACGGTCGTGTGAAAATTTCGAGCACAAGGTGATGGAGTGGTGAGGGTGGGTGTCAAATTAGTGAATTGATGAGAACGAGTGTCGAGTTGGATGAAATCATTGACAAATTCGAGAGGACGTTGTGAATTTGTGGAGGATTTTTGAAGACCTCCGAAAAAGTAAATGTAATGATCGTGAAAGAGAGCACTGTGGCCCAAACGAATCGGAATGGAGCGTGTCGAGGTGGCAGGAGAGGACATTTTTTTTCATGGGGTGAGATCAGTTCAAAGTTCCTAGTTCCTTCTGATCTGATTGGTCAAGAAAAACAATTTTATTATTTCAATTACGGTTGTACAACTTAATAATCATTTCTTCTGGTGTAATGATTATTAAGGACAGTCATTCCAACAGAAGTTTGAGTGCTTGTTTGTTGGTTGTTCCATGTTCCTTGTTGTAGTTGTGGTTGATATGGTTGTTGTGGTTGCTGCTGTTGTTGAAAAGATAAACCTTGGTGGCATTTGTTGTAGTTGTTGAGATGGAGGAACGTCTGCATTGTCATTGGTTGATGTTGGGGTTGGGGATACAAAGGTGGTTGAGATAATCTCTGTTGTGATGTACCTTGCATTTGTTGATTGTGATGAATTGCTGTTTGTGAAGGTTGTTGGGCATTCTTTTGTTTCCCATCTTTGGTGGATCCATTTTGTTTTCCATTTTGTTGAGTTGAAGAAGATTTTTGTTGTTGGGTGTTGTTCTGTCTTGAGGGAGCTTTTGGTCGTTCAGTCTTACTGGTCGTATTTTCTGAAATTTGTTGGATGAATTGATCCACAATAGGAGAGAAACCTGTGACAGTATAATTATTTCCTGTCTGACCGATTTTCTGAATGTGGAGTAAATGAGGAGGTAATACCTTAAACTCCTTGTGTTTTTCCATAAACTTTTCAAGTGGAATTGAAATTGTAATCGTTTTGGATGTTTTGAATTTGGAGAGGAATTGATTGTATTTTTCAGAGGTGAATCTCTTTGAGAGATGTTGAAGAGGAGAAATCAGTTTGATCATGTGCATTTTGGGACGCATTCCAGTGGTCTTCTTCTTTGGGATTTTCGTGATGGTGATGGCTTTTGTGTCACTTTCGTTAATAATTACACAACTAGTTCCAGCATCTGATACACAATATAATGTTCCAGCATCTGCATAAACAACATATAAAAGATCTCCTTTCTTGCAAAAAGAGTGAATTTCCTTCTGGTTTTCAACGATTTTGAGAACAGGATATCTCACAACTTCTGTTTTGGTGTTTGAAGACTGGTCAATTTTCTCAAAGGTTTGATTGTGGTAATTGAACAAAATGGCCGAACCGTCAAGCTCGATGAGTTTCTTTCCCTCTCTATAAAATTGTTCAATTTTTCGACATTGTTGAGCTTTGAATGGTATATTTCTTTGGTATGCATCCTTATAAAACCAAACAGCGTCGAGATATCCTTCAGAAGCTTTCTTTGGGATGAGTTGAATGGAATTGTTGACACCTGTCGAAGTGTTCCTTTGTTCCATTAACTCAAAGTTGATGAGATATTCTTTTCCTGCATCGTCCTTGAAAGAAACAGATGCTTTAGGATTCTTAATGTATTGTTCACACAAGAAGTTATTTTCCTTCGTTGTGAACGCTTCATAACGACCAATAGATGAGTCATAAAAACGGAATGTTCCAGTAAATTCTGAATCATCAATCATGTCCATCTCAACCTTAATAGTTGGATCTTGATTGAGATAAATTTTGTACGAATTTTTGAGAGAGTCAAATGCATTGGAAAATGCTTTGTGCACCCCTTTAGCATTTGAGTCTTTTTTGATAAGGTGAATCTCTCGTATGCAACTCTCTGGATGTTCCACAAAGTATTTTTCCAGAGTTTTTGTCATGACCTTGATTACCTTAGATAGTTGTTCACCTTCATGTCTGAATGGAGGAATGGCAAGAGATTTGATTTTGTTTTGTTCAGCAGTTTGAAGAATATTTTCGACTGCTTTTACAATTACATCTTCTTCCAATTCACCATCATTCGGAAGAAGGAGATGATAAATAAATTTGAAATTGGATAAATTTCCATGAGATGTCTCAATTAAGGTGCCAATTCCAGCTTGTGAATGCGTTTCAAATGTTTCCATCTTCATACTGAATTCGTGTGAGACAAAAGTACCAGCAGCAGTTTTGAATTCCTGTGAAAGAGGAGATTCTTCATATGGATTGGCACAATTCACCAAAACATCCACTGATAATGTCTTGTCGAACATATCAGTGTTTGTCATAATAAATGAAACAGTTTCCCACTTTTACAATGTGGAAAACTTTGTTGTTGTCGACAAAATCAATGGCAGTGACTTGTTTCTCTGCCACTGCTTGAAGTATTAGGGCTTGTTTTGTTTGTCTCCAGTGATTGTACTCAAAAGCAGTCACTGGTAAGAGTTCATAGTGAATAGGATCATCAATTTTGTTCAATGCATGGAATTGTGGCAATGGTTCTTGGGATGACGCAGAGCCTGGAAGTGGAGGTATTTGAGCTGGATCATTCATCAACTCTTGAACCCAATCAAATAACTGTCTAAAAGAATCAATAATAAGAGGTCTATTGTATCCCCAAATCAAGAGGGTAGCTTCATTCTCCAATAATCAAAGTAGTACTCAATGGAAAGTGGCTTAAAAAGTTCTTTGAGTGACTTCAACAATGCCTTGTTATATTGGGTGGTGGTTATCTCGATTTGGACTTTGATATCCCACACCTCTCCCTACTCCTCCAGTCGATGGAAACAACTGTTGCTGATTCATGTGTTCAGAGTGGAACTGAGGAGGTACAAACGTTTGATGTTGTGGTTGGTGTTGTGGTTGAGGTGGAAAAGTTGTATTCTGTCCATGTCCGGTGAGTCCTTGTGGAGGAGGACCTTGTTGATGATAGGAAGGAACATCACCTTGATTGTAATGGTAGTGGTTGTTATTATTATTATGACTCGTGTGACTGGTGTTGTATTGATTATTGAACATCACACCTCGACCACCCATCATTCCTGATGATTGAGAGGAAGGGTTGAGATTCATCATTGGTGGATGATGGTAAAGACCTTGATTCATCGATGGCTGCATGGGTTGAAGGTGAAGGACAGAATTTGCCAACGTGATCGGACGTTGCTGTTGACCGAAGCCAGCGCTGAAAGGTGGCTGTTGTGATGAGTTTGGAGGAATCATGAAGAGATGATTTTTTTTTGAGTGATGGAAAATGACGGGTTGGAATTATTAAAGTTACAATTTTGGTTCGGGAATTCATTTCTGTAACTTGGGAAATGTTTACAAAAGAGAGATGGCTGACACGATGAAGACAGTTGTACGTTGATCATAATCGTTAATGGTCGCGTGCATTTTGTTGTGATAAGTCTTGCAGTTGAACATTTTGATGGCTTATTTTAAATGTCAGTGTAGGTATTGGAGTACACAAACATGGACAAGCATGCTTCAACGATGGGAATTGTATGATATTGTGTGAAACAATTTATTTACAATGATTCAACCGACCAATTAAGGTCTGTAAGTAATCAGGTATGACGGATAAGCCTTGGAATTTTGGTATACAATGTATACATCAGAATCACCAGTGAAACCTTTAACACTATCATATCGAACGGTTGCAAAGACAGATGTGGAAATACCAGGTTTTTCAGGTGGCAAACGTAAGGAATTATCTGAACGAATTTCAATGTAATCACCGAGCAAAACGTCAGCAAGAAACATCTTTTTGGTGTTATTTTCATTCGTAAATCCATAGCCGTTGGAATAGCTCGCTTTTTTAGCAAAGTAAATTCCCTGTCCCCACATTCCTGAAGCTGAAAAACGCATATCGAATCCATCTTGTCCATTGTAAATTAGAACTGGATTGGTACCTCTTGTTCCATGGAAGAGTTGTACAGGATCACAAGACCAGGAGCCTTTCAGTTCCTTTTTGATGCTTTCCAATCGATCCCATTCGTTTTTGAACGCTTGATAGAGGAATTTGTTTTGAATTCTCTCAATGGAGACAATTGTAGAATTTGGCATGGTTTCTTTAAATCTGTTGACAATTTTTAAGTATTCATCAGAATTGTCAAGAACCTTAACAATTTCAAGATTGTTCTGTTGAGGTGTCCAGTTGGAAGGATAAACCACGGATTGTGCTAAAGAAGGAGAGTTTGCAATCTCGTATACAATCTTCTTACAGAATTTGTCAACAGAATATTTGAATCCTTTGACTACAATTGGCATTTTGGTAGTGTCAACTTCAAGCAAATAGGGTGGAAGTGATTTGAATTTCTTGTGACTTTCCATAAAAGAGTCAACTATTCCTTTTGTACAGCTGATTGGAAGAGTACAAGTACGAGTTCGTGATGAGTCTTGAATCATTTGCTTGTAATATGTTTTGAATATGTCCTTGTCTGTATCGAGTGATATAACTTTGAACATGTAAATCTTTTGCTTTGGCACTATTGTCTTCTTTTCCATTTTAGTGATACCAACCGGCTTTACATTGCTTTCTTGAATTTGGAAATGCTTTGCCTCACAAGCACAATACAATACTCCATTCTGATTCTCGTCATAAACATATAGCAAATCACCTTTTTACAAATGTCAGTGTCTATTGTGCATTCAACAATACGAAGAACAGGCATTCTTTGGACCATTCTTTGATAGTTGGTCTTTGAGTTGACTTGTGTAAAAGTGCCATTTTGAAACTTCACAACATATACAATGTCCTCATTGGTGTACTTTGAGTTGGTCATTGGAATATTCACTTGAGTCAAGCCCTCTTTGTAAGCGGCTTCAATAGCTCTACATTGATTTTCTCGGTATAGACTATACTCATTGTTGTCGTCTTTGTAAAACCAGAGGGCATCAATAAACTGGCTGCTTCCATGAGGCACTTGTATAATCTTTCGTGTGAAATTGGTGTCAAGATTTGTCTGTTTCATGTTTGCAAAATCGATCAAATACTTTTTTCTTCTGTTCAGCTTCAAAAACAAAACTTTCTTTTGGATCTTCCAAAAACTTCTCACATAGTTTTCTGTTTTCATTTGGGGAGTAATCCAAGTATGACTTTGAGATGTCATCAAAATATCTAAAAACTCCGGAGTATTCGTAAGAAATGTTTTCTTCAACTTCGTAATCGTCTTGTGAAAAGTTTTGATAAACGGTTGTTGAATTGCCATTGAGTTGAGAAAAGACATTTGAATACGCTTCGGATATTTCTGATTTTTCTTCCTTATTTGCAAGATGAATCTCTCTGATCGAGCTATTAGGTGTATTGATAAGGTGTTCGCAAATGGCTTCAGCAATAATTTTTGTCGCTTGTGGGATTGGATAACCAAATATGCCCATCGCAAGTGGAGGTATGGCAATAGACGCAATATTCTTGTTCTCTGCAATCTTCAAAATGTTGAGAACAGTCATTTTTAAGTCACATTCATCTTGTAGACTTCTTGAACACCCGGGAGGAATTGCGTTATAGATTCCAATCACATGAGAAATGTTATGAGCACGAGTCTCGATCACGTCTCCCGTTTTGAAAGATCCTCCATTTTGCTGTAACTTTCTTTTACACTCTTCATCAAATCCTTTTCCAGCTGCGTCTTTAATTGCTTTTGCTACTCCTGCATCGTGTTGCAGCTGATCATTTGCACTGTTCACTAAAATGTCGACATTGAGTCTCTTATCTAAAATGTCAACATTTGAAATGTAAATGAGACAATTTTTGATCTTCTCAATTTGATATGTGAAATTTTCGACATACACAATTTCAGTATTATACTTTTGTGCTTCAGCTGCTAGCTCCTTAAATGTTTTAGTCCAATATTTGTATTCATGATGAGATATTGGAAGAAAGTCGTACACAATTTTTCTACGAGCATCCAAAAGAATAGTGCTGACGTGTTTCTTGACAAATTCATCTAAATCTTGAACTTTTCCATTCAACCTAACAGAAAGGCCTTGAGACTTGATCATCTTCAAACCCTTTTGTTTGGCTGCGCTTTCAAGTGCATTTTCTGCTACCTTCTTCTCAATCATATTGTCGAAATAGATTTGTCGAGAACGAGTTTGAGAATTTGCAAGAGCAGCATTAATATTTTCGTAAACCACGTCAACGTCGTCTTGATGGATACCTTTGATCATGACAGAATTATTTTTGATAAATGCCACTACTCCTTTGATATCTTTGGTAAAATCTTTCAAGTTCAAGTTCTTTGTTTGTGTTGCTTGTACTGAGATTGTTTTTTTGTAACCTTTCATAATCTTTTCAATTTCTAACTTAATCTCATTGTGGTAATTCCTAACTTTGATATCATCATCAGTGTTCTGTGTGATATCGTTAGTGTTCTGTGAGTTTTTCAACAACGCAACACGACAGGTCGCTTCATTGGTTTGATTGTCTTTCCAGAATACAAATGCTGTTTGAATGGAATCAAGTGATTGCAAATACTTTGAAATTTCGCCCTTCGTTTCCTCAAATAAATCTTTGTCGACTTTGTATGTGATATCTATGTCTGTCAATTGATCAATTAAGTTCTTAATCTCAACCTGCTTCTTCAACAAAGCCCCATCCAATACAATTGATACACTACTACGGTCTACTTTTTTGCATTTGGCTTTCAATGAAAAATGTTGCTGCAAGAATTTCATTTGGGCATTAGAAATTGGCTTTAGTGTCTTCGGTTTGTCTTTTTTCTTTTCCTTATTCTTTTGGTTAACATTGTTAATGAGATTGCCATCTTTGAGCAGCTTTGAGAACTTTAGAAAGTCTTCTTTGCTGGCACAGAGTGCTTTCACTTCAACACCTTCTCCTTTAGGTTCGAATTGAAGCTGATTGTTGCTTCTCAACTTTGACAGCTTGTCACTTCCATAAGGAAGCAAACCAATAGTTGAGAGGAATTCTTTTTGGAGGTTGCTAAGCTTTCCTTTCTGAGAGATAAGGCCTAAAACAGTTAATATTTTGTTACTAGAATCATAATAACATTGGAAATGGTTAGCTATGAGTGTACTTTGAATAACCGGATTCCAAGGCTCCAAGAAATAAGTTTCACGGAAAGTATGAAGGCTCAAAAGGCTTTCCACTCTGTTTTCAATGTCCTGCTTGCTCAATGTGGTATTGAAAACAGCCAAAGTATGATCTGTACCATTGAAGCGCCAAAGATTAGATCCAAATACATTATCTAGCTCATATGTTGGTACTAATTGCAAAAGAGTGCTCTTTACAAGATCCAACTGGATAGTTGTGGCGTCTTGTGGAATGGTGAATGGATGGACAAGAGATGGTTGTACAATTTTTTGTGTCGTGGTGGTGTGAGCATTTGAAGTCGTCCCTTTGTCAACATCTATGCGCAAATTGAAATTCCCAATACGAATTTTGTTGGTTTGTCTTACCAAGGCCTCCGCAACAGCTGCATCCTTGATCAACAAGATAATAAAATAAGTGTTAGGATAGTTTGAACTTTGTTTCGGCTGGACTTTCTCTTCTTTGTCAATATTACCATGCAAACAAGGAACAGCTTGTTTCAACAATGCTAGGACATTTGAAAGATCTTCCGACTTTGGAATGTTGATAATTCTAACTTTTACAAACGGAGCATTAGGTCTTGTTTCAACCTGAGAATAGACATGAATGGGAGGTTGGTTTGATACATTTGAAATGAGAGGTGGTTGTTGATGACTCATTCCAGTATAAGGACCACTCATTACAGTGTAGGGTTGAGTTAACATCTGACCATACCCTTGCTGAACAAAACGAGGTGGTACATTTCCTGCTTGCATATTATGACCAGGGATTGTGGATTGGTGTGGCTGAATGTGATTCAACTGCTGATCATTAGATGATTGCAAGTAACTGACTGGTCTATTCGCATAAGTCACAGCGTTTGAGAGAGAGACTGGCTGCATTGGTGAGGTATTTGAACCTCCTTGAAGTGGCATTCCAATATAACCCATTTTGTATGTTTTTGTACAGAGTTTTTTTTTGTTTGATATAAGCATCTCTTGCATACTTGCATACAACAATTTAAAAGATGTCCAAAGACTGAGAATTCCCAAGTCAAAATCTGTTGAAAGAATTATATTGTTGGAAAACGCTTAAAATAGTGCCGTCAACAGCTTTCGACTTGGGAATTCTCAGCACACATCTTCAAAAACTGCTCACCAAACAATGCAAAGTCTTTCTCATTCAGTCACAACGAGAGATAAGCTGAATTTCATAATGGCTTTCAACATACATTTCACAAAAGCCTGATGAACTTGGCTTGCTGTGTCTCTGAGCTAATATATGACGGTGCTGTTCCTTGATGGAAATTTGATAAATTCGAACGCTGTTGTGCAATTCTGTTAATTATATTATGTAATGAATATGCCAAAATAGTAATCATGACACGGTCATTCCGATTAAAGAAACCAAAAAAATTTATGAAAATTCTTATTCCAATCATCATCCTATAATTTCATTCAAATTCAAACCGAGCTGTCCACAAACAACAACAATATCATAAAGGTTTGTTTTGTGTTTCTTCTTCCATTATAAATTTACTCCGAGAAAAGACATTGGTTTGTCGGATTAAATTATATCTTTACGGCTATGTTCCCATCGATGGGAAGTGTGAATGAAAATTGGACGCGAAATCATTTTTTCTTGTCCCTATTAATAAAGTGGAAAGAGCAATTCATAACATCATCATAGTGTTTCCGCGAGTAAGCCATGATGAACCTTGCACTCTCGGAAAGGAAATTGAACATGGCAGAACGAAACACACCATCCACCAAGCGAATGGTTCAAGGCCTTTCTGACGACGATCAGGTGCTGATTTTTGATTCATCGTCGCGCTGGTGCAGATCTCCTAATCTCATACCGAAAAAATTGTGTGTCCAAATGAAAGTCTTTCATGTGTTTCTTTTCACAGCTGTTGTCATCTTGTGGATGATGACGGCGTGCATGCAGGATGTGAACAAATCGCCAATGTTGGTGATGGGAGCTACCACTTCGCAGCCACCACCACCACTCATTCTCTACACAGATGCTCTCTCTGGACCAACCTCTGGAGGAGAATTTGGTTTGGGTTGCTACTTGTCCATCTTTGGACGAAACTTTGGAACTCCATCTGGAATGGGTACAACAACCAAAGTGTTCATTGGTGGCTATGAGGTTGCCAATTACCGTTATTTGGGTAATTCCACCGTTGCTGACAAGTTGGGCATTCAACAATTGACTGTTCAAGTTGGGTCATTGGGAGGTAAATCCAATGTCAACGTCTCTCTTCCTGTTGTGGTCTCTGTGAATGGAGTTTCAAGCAATAATAATCAAAAGTTCATTCCTACCAATGGAAGTGTCCTATTTGTGGCCCTTAATGGCTCTGACAGCACTGCTGCTTACAATGACATTAACAAACCATGGCGTTACTTGCAAAATATGGCTGCCTATTCGGGTGCTTACTTTGCCATGAGTAAGGGAGATCATGTAGTGATTCGTGGAGGAGTTTGGATCGATTGTAATGGTCTCAATACCAATTGGATTCAAGGAAGTCGTGAACCTTACACTCGTGCAGGTACTCCCTTCGAATGGATTCATTTCACAGCATATCCAGGACCTATCAATGGTAATGCCATTGAAGTGGTTCGTCATTCCACACCAGCTGGAAAGTCAGGATCCATTGCAGGTCCTGAGAGTGCAGTTCCAGAGATGGATCAACACACTGCTGAATATTGGTCCATTTCCAATCTTCATATGGATGTGAAGGCAGGAGCTGATCAAGATGCTGCCCCCATTAATTTTCAATATTCTCAAGGGCCATTTCGAGTGGTGAACAATGAGTTGGGTCCATGGATTGCTGGAAGTTCACCTATCTTGAATGCTGGAGGAATTGCTGGTGCAGGATATAATACAAAAATTTTGGGAAATCATATCATGCATATTGAGGGAGTTAATGCTTATCAAAATCATGGTAAGTTTGATTGTTGTTTCATTCAACAATAGTATTTCTGTATTTTCACATGTGCGAAACATTTCCTTCCATTGTTAAATGTTCACATGCATGTGTGAAAACCACTAAAAATAATGATTTTCTGCCTTCTCTTTGACATGATCATTTTTAAAGGTATTTATGCTGATCCCTATTCCTCAAATTGGGAAATTGCTTACAATTGGATCCATGACACCATTGGAGGATCTTCCATTCAATTCAACGATGCAGGAGGCTACAGCAATACCACCGACCGTTTTGGTACACTCTGGATTGGATTTGTTGGTATGAATATTCATCACAATTGGTTGGAGAAT
>NW_025407935.1:29228-30126 GCF_008403515.1 Naegleria fowleri
GTTGGTATGAATATTCATCACAATTGGTTGGAGAATGCTAAAAAGTATGGAATCAATTTCAGTGATCAGCAAGAGACTCAAACAGGACGATACGATGCCAAAGTTTGGAATAATGTCATTATCCATACAGAGCTTCCTCCATTGAGAATCAAATCTTCACAACCTCAACAAGAACTTTGGTTTGCTTACAATACTTTATACAATTGTTTTACTGCATTTTCTGGTTCTGGTAATGCATATGTGAGAAGTGAGGCGTTGGGTTCTGGTCCTGGAGTGAGAAACAAGTTTTACAACAACATTTTTGCATTTGGACCTTCAACTTATTCTGAAACGGAATACATGTATGATCTTGGTTCTGGAATGGGTTATGTAGGCATCACTGAAGCGAGTTACGATTTTAAGAGAAATTTATATTTTGCTAATGGACTTTCCCCTCCATCACCAAGCACTTTTGGAGATTCTTTGGCAATTTTGGCTTCTCCTCAATTTGTGAATGCAGCTTCCCTTAATTTAGACATTCTTTCGACAAGTGCTGCTGTGAATAACGGAACAAAAGCATTGCCAAATGGATTCGTTGTCACAGATGATTTCATGAATCGTGTTCGAACCTCACCATTCGATATTGGTGCATTTGAATATGTAAGTCCAAATTCACCACCTCCAGTGACAAGTCCAGTGGTGTCTCCAAAACCAGGCACTTCCACAAAACCAATTTCCTCACCAACACCCAAACCATCTACAAAGGTTTCTCCCAAAACATCTCCAAAAACATCACCAAAGTCATCAAGAAACGTCGCAAGAGCAAGTGCAGGTTCAATGACAGTACAAATCTGTTACTTAGTGGCCATGATTGCAACGGTGATGCATTGTTTGGCGCTGTAAAAAGTATCAAATTAAA
>NW_025407935.1:30136-46521 GCF_008403515.1 Naegleria fowleri
TAAATCCATGTCTGAAAATCGCGTTTTCTGGTACTACTATTGTCTTCAAATAGTTGAGATATTTTTGTGACAATTCAATGCAAGTTTCAGCACTGACAATTTCATTTCTTTTAAGGTGTAGTTGGGCTTTGTATAAATAAGCAAGCGGATCCATTGGAGACATTGCGAGAGCCTGTTGAAGATCTTTGTTGGCATTGTCGAAATCGCTGCTATCATTGTTTTTCCAACCTCTTTCCAAATAAACACGTCCTCTATAGCAGTAAAAATGTGTGAAAGAAGGATCTATTTCGAGACACAAAGTAAAATCTTGAATAGCCTTATCAAATAACCGATTGTTCAAATACAACAGTCCTCTAGCCATCAGAGCACGCGGAATAGATTCATCTCGTCGATCATAAAGATACCACAATTGATGAGCTCTATTGAAATATTCTTCTGCACATACATAATTTCCTTCTTGTTCGTACAGCATCCCCATATATGTCATTGGACTCGTATAGTTTGGACTTGTGTTAAGGGACTCTTGCAGGTATATTTTACCACGGTCTTTGTCGTTCAGGAATAAATATGTCAACCCCAAGTTGTACAAGGCACGACAATCGCAGGGATTGATTTCAATAGCCCTTGTTAGTAACTTTTTTGCCTCCTCGAACTGTCTATTAAATAGCGTAACAAATCCATGGAATCGTTGATAAAAGCTGGAATTTCTTAATATTTCCTCTTTGACATTGGGAGTCTTTGAATGATTCACAAGATAAGAAATGGTTTCGATAATATATTTCTCATTTTCAGAAAGGGAATCTTGATTTTTCGAAAGATATTCACGGGCATTCTTGTCATCTCCACCTGCCACCATAGTAATAAAATTGAGCATTGGAAATAGTTTCAATTCTTCGATAGATGTACCCCTGCACGAATGTACTCATAGAAATGAAGTAACAGTTCCTCCATTACTGTATAGCCGACCATGCGTTTTTGATGTTCCTTTTGAAGACAGCTGTAAATAAAATCATCCATTACGTTTTTGCGTAATGTTTCATTGTTAAAAATTTTGTTCTTGATTTCATCTTGTTCGAGTTGCTTGAACGGTGTATAAATGTCACCAGTAATAATTTGATAAAGTACCACACCAAAACTCCACACATCAACTCAGTTAAAACACTTTCAGGTGGCTTGTAGGAAATTCTCCAAAAATATATCCATTCGACGACAATACTCTTAATACTTTTTTTGAACTGTATTATCTTTTTCAACTTTTTCACATAAAAGAACTCGAACCGTGCCTTCAGGAAGGTCTTTTCAAGGTTGTAGGACCTTCAGATTTGAAAACACAGGCTGTACAGTGTTGTGTCGGGTTTTCAAATAGTTTTCAAATTTTGCAATCTGTCTACGCAATTCTTCTTCTTGTTC
This sequence comes from Naegleria fowleri, assembly GCF_008403515.1. Classification (NCBI taxonomy): domain Eukaryota; phylum Heterolobosea; class Eutetramitea; order Acrasida; family Naegleriidae; genus Naegleria; species Naegleria fowleri. The sequence goes on from NW_025407935.1 coordinate 31,547, forward strand.
TTCAATCATAATGTGTCATTTTTTGAAATGACGCGACGCAAAAAAATGAACACAAATGAAGACGTTGTAATGAATAGTATCAACCAAACATTGATGACCCACTCAGAAGCTTTCGGAATCATCTTTAAACATATTGAGAATTTCTCAAAAACATTGGACGGATTATCTAACCACATCAATAATCGGAAACAAAAGGTAAAGTCAGTTAAATTAGTCTCCGACAGCAACCAACCAATTAAACCTAAACAACCTCTTCCTCCAAAAACAACACTCATAGAACAAACTCCATCCCCTGCACATCCTTATCGAACTGATGGACCATCAAACCAAATATCTAAAATCAAAAATATTACACATCCAACAAACAAATCGAAAATCAACAATCAAAATAAGACAACAAACTTCATCACCAACACAAACCTCACCAAACCAATTGAAACAAGCACAAACCTCATCAAACCAATTGAAACAACTTCAAAGCCCCAAAGTCAACCCCAGCTTCAATCTAAGAGCCCACCTATCAACACCAGCTTCAACCTGAATGAATCGCAATCGTCATACTTGCAAATAGCCAAGACAGCCAAGAACATTACATTTGATCCAACAAAAAAAACTCCGCAAATCAAATCCTACAATACAACAACAACCATGTACCCTCCTGCTAAAAGAGCTAAAACAATTAACTATTCTCACTGTGTATCTATTTACCTCAGTAAGCATATCGACTCAGACATCACTGAATTTATTACAGATGCAGTCAAAGAAAAACTTACATCATGGTACATACCTAACAACAAGACGCACGTACTCCAACTTGTCTGTAACAATCATGAAGATTATGTATCAACCTTGGGAATTTTAAACTCACAATCAACAAGAGACTCCAGTCCATTCAAATACGTTGTGACTCCTATGAATTTCTCACCAGCTGAACACACCCTCAAATATCATACTTCATCATATGACGAGATGATGAAGTATACTACACACATTATCAAAAATTTTTGGAAAAGAACTAATGGAGTTAAAGAAACTAATACCAGTTATGACAGAGTCCAAAAGCTTTATAAAATCAGAATAGCAGTTGAATCTCTTGAAGATAAAGAATATTTTATGGCAAGGAAATATTCTGAATACCGATCCATTGACCAGATCATAACAGAATCTAAGCTTAACTGCTCTTGCAATTTTTCATCCCTCTACACAGAGAAAGATATCAAAACTGCGATACAAAAGATGGTGGAAAAAAGCAACTGTGTCTTCCAATCAAACCACTTAGAGATTATTAACAAACCTAGCCCATATCGCCCTGGAGAGCATTATTATATAGCCAATTACAAAGCAACTAATGTTGCAGAATTGGAAAAAATTACAAAATTCCCAACAAGTATCACTCCACCAAATGGCACAAAACCAACCTCAAAAAACTCATATCTACAACCAAATATTTGGTAGAAAAATTCAAAAACAACAAGAAAACGAAGTGACTGGTGCAACCAATAATTTCCAATTCAATAATGACCTCTCAGCATTAGAAAAGAATCACAAATCACTTCAAGTAGAATGTACTGAAAACTCAATCAAACTGGAATCACATTCTAAACAAATACAAAACATCACCAATACACTAACAGACCACACAAAATCCATACAGACCATTTTTGAAAAACTCAACGAAATAGCTTCCAAAATGGAAAATATTGAATTACATTTGACAAAACCGTACCATCAATTAATTCATGAATCCAAGGATGATGTAGAAGATGAAGATGATGAATCTTATCACCCAAAACCAAATGAAAATAGTGATGATGAAATGGAATATGACGAAGAAGAAGATATAGTAGAACCTAGAAGAGGTGATAAACCTCTTGGAAATAAGAACAATTAAGTCACCAAAATGTAATTTGAAAATTGGCTGTTTTAACTGCAACGGGCTCATAAAGACAGCCACAAAAGAAATATTGACAAATGAAATCAAAGGGATGTGCTACAATCATAACATCCAAATCATGTCAATTACTGAAACACACTTAAAAACATATGAAGATCAAAAAGAAGCCTATAACAAAGGGAATGGAAGTATCTTCTTTAATTCACTATTTGGAGCAAGAAAAGCTCAAAAGGGAACAGCTCTCTTCCATATTCTTAACAACAAAAGAAAACGATTCATATCCAACGAAAATCTAATACAAGGAAAACTTCAATGGACAAGGTTTTTCTCTAGAAACAAACCTATTAACATCATTACGGTTTATGCTTCATCTGATGGTGAAGATGATGATGAAATAATCAACATTATTATTCACCTTCTACTAAAATGTGAAAATGAATTCAACATTGTGCTAGGAGATTTCAATATCAACACAAGGAAACCACAAAATTCGAGAGAAAAAAGAATGGAAAGAACTTATTGAGTGTTTCCAACTCAAAGAACTAATCATCCCAGAGAATTACACATACGTCAGAAAAGTCATCAACTCAGTTCAAAAATCACGACCTGATCATATCTTCGTTTCTAACAACATCAGAATAATCAGAGAAGTTATTTTGCCACCAATATCCAAAAATGATCATCTACCGTTCTATATTGACATTGAGTTCGAAACAGACTATTGTTGGAGAAACTTCATCTCTAGGAAAGATATGAATCAAATCTCAACAACATTGAACGAATCACACTATGATTCATTTGATGCACTTCAGAAAGACATATCAGAAATGGTTAACAAATTTTCTTTCAAAGACGATAAGACCAATCTCAAATACATTAACACAATCAATAAGAAAGAAATCAAAACCAAAGAAATAGAACTCCTCCATCTTGTAACACAAGGAAAAGGTCAAAATATCGAGGAAATTGAAAAACTAAGAAATAATATCAAAGTACTATACAAGGAAACTGGAGCTGATATCAAAGCAAAACTAAGTGAAAATTTCAACAAACATGACAGCTCAATGATTTACCAGTTTGACAAACATCTAAAAGAAAAATCAATAGATTGGAAAAATATCCAATTCTCTGAAGAAGAAATTGTGCATCATTTTGAAACAAAATTTACCTCAGTATCCAAATCATCAGACTTTGAAAATCCACCATCAACCGTCAAGAAAGGACCGAAAATACCACAAATAAGCCTTAAAACAATTAAAGAGGCGATATCGAGAATGAAGTCCAACACACCCGGTCTAGACTCAATATCCTTCCAAATTATACGTAATCTCAAAGACGAACATCTACAACTTATTGCTGACCAATTTGAAAACTGCATTCAACAAGGTAATATCCCTGAAGAATGGAAATCTGGTTGGGTTAAATTACTCCCTAAAAGAGACATTCAAAAACTAAATGATATTAGACCCATAACCATTCTCCCAATATATTACAGAATACTTTTCAACATAATTGCATACGAATTAAGACAATGGGCTTCCAAACACATCAACTTAAGGCAACAAGCATTTATTTCACACAGAAACACAATGAATCACGGATTATTACTTTCATCTCTAGCCAAAAAGAACAAGTCGTCATTCCTTTTGGTAAACTTAGACATCGAAGGCGCCTATGATTCCGTTGAAGATCATATCATTGAAAAAGCTCTCACTCATTGTAAGTTTCCAGATGAGTTGAAAACTTTTATACTAAACTCATACAAGAGTCAAATATTACAGCTAGAAATTGATCACCATCTCTCTAGACCATTCACAAAAACAAGAGGAATACCACAAGGATGCCCTTTAGCTCCTCTTATATATGATTGTATTACTCAACTCATCATTGACAAATGCATACAACAATGGAAAATTTCAATCAAACCAACCAAGCTTAATATTAACGATATTGGTTTGCTCTGCTTTGCTGATGACATTAATTTAGTTTCAAACAGATACTGCAATTATAACGAAAGACTTGATAATATCTCTAAATGGCTCGGCCAATTAAGTCTAAAAATTAATCCTTCAAAATCCATGGCAACCACTCTCCCAACTAAAAGCAAAATGAAGCCAATGATAGACGGTACTATTATACCAAGATTCAAAAACCTTCGAGTACTTGGACACTATCCTTGGGATGACTCTACTTTAAATGAAGATATTGAAAAAGAATCCTCCAATTTCAACTCTCACTCAAATATATTCCACTGAAAAGAATGGAGATAACAAACATTAAGAAAGTAATTTTTGCCAAATGCACTAGCTTATTTACACACATTTTACGAACAAATTACATTCCTGAATCACTTGTTGATAGAATTAACATTGAAGTAAGAAAAGCAATAAGAAAGAAAATTTTCATGCATAATGCTAGTCCAACAAACTATTTTCACCTCCCAATCACCTATGGCGGACTTGGTATTCCAAGATTCGATATCTTTGCAGATGAAATTCGAATCAAAACAGCCCTGTATCTTATTAACAATGATAATGAACTTCTTAGAGAAGTATATTCAGAAGGAATCAAACACGAAAATTCGATTTTTAAGGAAATGAACAGATCAATGAAGAAATACAAGATCAGACCTCAACAATTTAACAATGACGAAATCTTTCCAAAACTCAAAGGAAAGAATTTTACTATTTACACTGACGGATCAAATCTCAACAACTCAACAGGTTTCGGCTTTACCGCCAAAGTTAACAATTCCCAAGAAACCCAAGATTTCTCATACAAAATTAACAGCGAATACTCACATAACGTTGCTGAATTATCAGCAATACTCACATCACTAAAGATACTTCCACCTAAATCTAAGGCAAAAATTCACACAGATAGTGAAATATCCATCCACGTTTTGAAAAACAAAGCCTATAACGGAATTTTTAACTGCTTCAAGCATGAATATCAACAGGTCATTCAACAATCCAATCTAAATATTCAACTAATCAAAGTTAAAGGTCATGTCAACAAAGGAAACATCAAAGCTGACGAATTAGCTAAGAAAGGAGCTCAAGAGCACAACTATTTTGACATTAAGAAGCTATTTTCGAACCAAACCATCCTTGCCACATCTAATACCATTATTTTCGACATCAAAAAATCCATACAAAAGAAAAGATATGATGTAATGTTTAGCCAATTTGATAGAGATAATTCCAGTCTACACCTTACCAAGAACTGGTCATCTATCAATCTAAAATTCATCAAATCTAAAATTGACACAAATACTAAGTGGTCAATCTGGAGAAACTTAACAAGCAACCATATCAAACAACATAAGGAAAGACAATGCGCTCACTGTAAATGCCCCGGAACTCTAAAACATTTCATATACTATTGCCCTAATACTCAATGCTTTAGGGATTTTTTCTACACTAAATTCCTAGATATTACATCAATGCAATGTATCCTCAACGATTATCAAGAATCAAGATACTGTGAAAGAAGGAAAGTTTTCATTATTCATCATGACGGAGTAATGATTCGAGATACTCAAATGCCCAACTTTAAAAATTTACCAAATATTTACCAAAATTGGCCTGAAATCCAAACAATTCTCACCCTACTAGTTGGTAAATGTCACACCAAGTATTATGAAAACTCAAGGTTTAAAAAACCAATTCAAAAACAAACCCCAATCCTCACGGATTTACCAGCACCAGTGGTGCTAACAATAAACTAATTAGATTTTTTTGAAATGACACGGAATTGTTTCAGTCTATTATTATTTCAATGATGGATAAGTTTCGCTTTCACATATAAGTACGGAACTTAACCTGCAAAAACCGCGTGAAATATGACACGGAATAAATATCAGTCATCTTTTTGAAACTAGTAATTGCAAATTTCATCATCATGGTTGTTGTTATCAAAAATTTTCTTTTCATTTTCGCTGCTTCATTACATGAAAGATAATCCAAAATCAGCTCTTCATCGTGTTGGAACGAAAAGATCTCTTCGGGATAAATATTCGGATCAAGGAGAGAGTTTTTTTAATTTAATAAAAATTAAAATTAATTTATTTGAACATCTATCAACATTCACTGTGAAAAATTCTCAAAAGATCCATTAAGGTAAGTTGATTCCATCCTTGTTTGGAAGATTCACTTTTAGGAAAATTCCAGAACAACAGACACACCCAACAAAAAGAAAATTTTGATCGACTTTGCCCAAAAAAAATCGCCGCTTTTGAAGAAGATCATCATCATCGCCCCATGCCCGAAGCAGCCTCGGCAAGTGCACCACCGTCGTCGTCTTCATCTTCCAATAAGGAGATTCCTCTTGGTCCTTCTCCTGCTTCCGAACAACCGCAACAAGAATATGCTGAGAAAGCATTATTAGATCACTTGTTGGAGCAAAGAAAGATTCATAACAAGGCCGGATTGTCCTTATCCGTGCTTCCAATTATTTTCGCATTGACTTTTTGTCCCCATCCAAAGTATTGGCTCTTTCTTTGTATCTCAGCGGGGGAAATTGCTTTTCAAATATCATTGAATGCCATTGTTCCGAATACTCTGAAAGGATTTGTTTCCACCAACATTTTACGAATTGTTGGGATGATTCTTGTTCAACTTTTGGTCTACACAATTTTTGGTCCTTTCTTTCCTTATCATGTACTTTCTACATTTAAAATTCTCATCACCACAAAGAATTTTTGCTTTAATTTGAAGCTCATGTTGTTTGCAGGATTCTCACTGATTTTTGGAGCTTGTACTGCAATGATTATTTCCTTTCGGATTTGGAAACACAATCTGCATCAAGAGGAAATCAGTCTCTTTTATTCAAAGCTATCAGAAGTGTTTATTTTACAGTGTGGTGTCACTCTAGGCGCCTATTTATTCTCTGACGCTTTGTCCAGAACGAATCGAGAATTCACGAGACAACAAGTAGAAATTACGAAAGAAAAGGTAAAAAGCTCTGAAAAATCTAAATTCATCGCCAATTTGAGTCATGAAGCAAGGAATCCTCTTCAATGCATTATGGGAAGTTTACAAGTGCTACATCACCAATTCGAAGGAGAACAGTGTTTACAAAGTTGTAAGCATTGCTTCCTTAAAAATGCATCCATTTCTGAAACTTTGGAAGATATTAAGGAAAATGCAACGTTGCTCTTGCACATATTTTCTTCATCCTTACAAATGAGCTCTCTTGAAATTGGTTCAATAATCATCAATTCTGAACCGTTTTCAATTGTATCTCTGGTGGATTCATTGGTGAGTGTTTTTTCACATCTTGCTCACGAAAAGAAAATTGTATTGCATGCGTTTTGCAATGTTTCTCAATTACCGTCAATAGTAAAAGGGGACTCGATTAGGATCAGCCAGATTTTGATGAATCTGATTTCGAATGCTATTAAATACACAAAACAGGGATTTGTGAGAGTGAATTGCTGTGCTGCGACGGATCAAGATTTAAAAGATTGGGATAATGAAAGGATCTCTCAATCAACTGACCATTCCTCAGGAACAATTTTTGTGAAATTGGAATGCATAGATACGGGGTGCGGTATTTCGCAGGATCAACTACATAGCCTATTCCAACCCTTTCACATAATTGAAAATCATGAGGATGTTCGATTAGGTTTTGAGCAATACTTTATGCAATCAGGGAATATAAACAAATTGGGCGATGGAGGAAGCAGTTTAATATATACTAATAGAAATGGACTTGGCTTGAGCATTGCAAAGCTTCTAATTAACAAAATGAATGGGCATATTAGTGTTAAAAGTGTTGTCAACAAAGGAACCACCATGACTATAATTTTACCACTAGAAAGAGTCAACGAAGTCGATGAGCATACGTTAACTATTCCCAACAATCAAGATGCAGAAATGAAAAGTGCAAAAACAGTATGGATTATTGACAAGGATGAATACTTTAGAGATGTTTTGAAATGTTATCTTAAACTGTTTAACCAATTCAGCGAGATATTAGAGTTTGACAGCATCCAAAACCTTTCCTCATTACTCAAGTCATCATCTCCTGATTTTTTATTTCTTGAGGAGACAGAGTTTGAACATGTACGAAATAAGTTTCCCACCCTTAATTTCGTTCTAACCTGCGAGAGAGGAGCAAGACGACATTATTTGGAACATCGATATCTTGCAAAGCCAGTGAGATTTAATGAACTTCGAGAGACATTACTAACGTTGCCGAATGGTGGGTGTGTTAGTTCCGGAAAAAACAAAGATGAGGCGAATCAAGATGAACACTCTAACAAAGAATTAAGTCATAAATCTGACATGTCATTTGATGAATATTCTGTGTTGCTTGCAGATGATAATGAAATTAACAGAAAAGTACTCGATAGAATGATGAAAATTATTGGTTTTAAGGACATTGATCTCGCAAAGGACGGTATGGAATGCTTTGAGAAATACAAACAAAAATCATATGATCTTATTCTATTAGATTGTGTCATGCCAATAATGAGGTATGTACAGCATGCGTTTGAAAACGAAATGAATTTTTCGATTTTCATTAGTGGAAAAGAAGCATGTGAGATGATAAGAAGAGTAGAAAAAAACCAAGGCAACCACATCAAAACAGCAAAAATTGTTGCAGTTACAGCAAATACATGGGAACAGAAAGAGCATTTGCTAAATCAAGGGTTTGATGAAGTTGCATATAAACCCATTATCTTAGACAGTTTCAAACAACTACTGGTGAAAGTTCTAAAGAGCCAATGATGAGGGCGTTGCCAAAATGATTTCAGTTATTTCAAATAATAGTTGTTCATTTGAGTTGAATTTAGATCCAACATGAACACTCTTTAATTATGGTGCCTGTTATGAGTACCCTTTTGGGCATCTTTTTGAAGGAAACTCTTTTTGAAAATAATTGCAAAAGAATTTTTGCATCTCTACAAGGAAAATGATTACTAGATGTTGATAAGGCCACTCATGAAAAGCTGGTGTATCAATTCAGTTTCAAAGAATTCCTAAATTCCGTTTTCATGAAAGCAATAATTTCAGCAAATCCTATTAGAATGCGTCATCAATGTACTGACTTGATGACATTATTAAAAAACAGGTTGATTTTGGATGTTTAGCAAGAAAATCGGCTCTTGAACATCTGGGGTTTAAAAAAAAACAAAACCTACATTTTATAAACAAACGTCCAACATTGAAATACAGAGACTCGATACAAAATTGTTATTAGAAGAAATACAGTTGATGATAAACAACACGGATTCGAAAAATTCCTCAAGTGCATTGAGGGCAAGTAGTTTTGGGTCTTTGGGCAAAAAAATGCTGCAACATGATGATAATGAGGGAAGCATGTGTTTCAAAGTCTCCTCCATCGACTTACAAAATTTTGCCAATTTCAACGAACAACAGGTTATTAAGATTCTTTTCGAGAGCTGGTTCGACAACAGAAATGCTTCACCCTTTTTCTGGTTTTTGTTCGGGGTCGTTTCTGAACATGGTCGTTAATTATATAGAGATGGAGGAATATCGTATGCTAATGAGCAAATAATAAGCATGTTTATGGATAATATGTCTACTGTATTAAACTTCACTTGTAGGGCCATAGTTTTATGGGTGAATGATAGGATACTTCTAAAACAAAAACCTAAATGGGACGACAAAAATACACAACCCCCTCTCTTTATGAATATCGAGCACTTCAAGCGTTTGTTCGCTGTATCTGGAATACAAAGACCTGCTGAAGCTGTTTTGAAAAGATTACTAAATAACTATATTCATCGCTTTCATGCTGTGTCTTCTCCTGAGAGTGCTTTCGAATTGTATGATTTTTTCAACAATCTTCCTGCAACAACAACCAAAGATAAACTTGAGTATGACTATGGTATAAGATTGAATGACCTTTACGATCCAACTTTTAATGCCAATATTATAACAGGAGCAGATAAAACTGGCGCACCAATATTGGCCAAAATATTGATGAGTTCAGAAGTACGAATGACCAAGGATCTTGATTTGGAGAATTCTCTTGTACCTGGTATCGTTCAAACTAAGATTTGCTCAGTATCATTAGAAGGAAAGGATTACACGAACCAATTTTCAGATGGAAAATATTATTGCCTAATAATGCCACATTATCCAAGAAGTTTAGCTCTTTTGGCAAACCTTCTTACTTCAGAAACATTATTAGAAGAGGGAAAGAAAATCTTGAAAGCACTCGAATATATTCATGTCAAACCAGCTAATATTTTTGTTAGCACTAATGGAGAGTGGTTTCTTGGAGATTTTGGTTCGTGTGTGAAAATTGGAGAAACAGTGGTATCATGTTCAGAAGCGTATCTTCCCTTCAATGGAGTTGGAAGAGAAAAAGCAAGAGTTGGATTTGATTTCTTCATGTTAGCAGTTAGTTTGGTTGTTCTTTTGATTGACCTGAAACAGATTATGCACGACAACATTTTGTCCATTAATATTAGCAAGCTCAACAAGGCAATTGACTCAATTTCTTGCGAGCCATTGAAATTCTTTATTCTCAAGGCTGATCTAGGACAAGACTGTGAATCAAAATTTTCTATTCAGTTATGATTAAAGCTGCAGTAGTTCCTCGATTGAAGCCGAGCGGGAATGGCCCGTCATTGTAGAGAGGTCTTTGCTTCTTCTTAAATTACATGGCAATGCTGCGATCGAAAAAGTTCAGTTGCAACGACAGACGTGACGATGCTTCTAATAATAATATGTGAATCCCATACACAACACGAAACAATGATCATCCCATTAAATTGTCACCGTTGTCTTGAACTGTAGTCCCGATAAGAAAAGTCCTCTCCAATTTAATTGGACCAGCTCTGAACTTTCAAACCTCTACATTTATTGTGATTCCTCTGAAAATTCAGAAAAACCAATTTCTTTATACAAATCAATCAAATCAGCATACACATAATTGGACCAAAACTTGTTATATGCTCGCTTGTATTCTCTCAATTGTTCTTCTTCCGATAAATGATGAACCGGAAGAGGTTCTTGTGCAGCTGACTTTATCCAAAGGTATTTATAATTTTCAAGTTGTGTTTGTATGGATGAAGAAGAAGAATTTGTGGAGGATATAGTTTCATCACTACTGATTGATGATCCGGTCAAGTTATGATTCGTCATTGTTACTATTCGGTGTTGTTGGAAGGAGAAAAAATATGTAGGGGTGGTGGTGGTGACGGTTTGGTGAACGCCGTGTTCTCGGTTTGATGTGTTGTTTTTTTTGTGCGTGATTGGAGGAATCGCGGTTCATTTTTTGGGGTTTACTTAAAAAGGCTATCGCTGATGACGTGCATGAAAAAAGTAAGTAAAAGGAATTCCTCCATCCTTTCCATCGCAGCGAATGAATAACTCGAATTGGAAAGTCAGGTATGATTTATTCACATTCAAATGCAATTCCGGCACATCACGTTGAATTTTTCACATTTCATTCTTGTTATATGGTAAACATTTCATCGATTCTCAACAAAATACCATAAAAGCACAATTACCTGCAAGGTGAATTTAGGTGAGTGGTTGCAAATTCAAGAGAATTAAAGAAATGACTTTCCAGCTCAAGAAACCTTTCACTTTGTTTAACCACTCGGGATAATTCGAAATGTATCACAATCGGGATGAAAAGCAACACATCCAAATGGTTTCAAAGGACAAGCTCCTGTGTTAGGAATTCCTTAAATCCAAGAGAAGCATTTAAGTAATAACCCTGAATCACCTTGCATTTCCAAAAACATTGAAAAAAACAACAACAAATATATTCACCACCATTAACTGTTGAACTCTAATCACACACCATGATTGCATCCCTTCATTATCATCACCCAGAAGTGTTGTCCATTCCATATATCCCTTCATCCACGAGAAGAGAGGAAAATGAACTATTACTTCTGAAAGAGAATCTTCCGTTCGTGTCCATTCTTCTTTCATTTCACAAGTGGTTGCTATCAAAGGTGAGAAGAGAGTTCTTTGTGTTTTACTTACACTGCAAGAACGATTTTAATATTACGATATATCCTTCGGTTGCATTTGCATTGTCGTGTCGTGTGAGTGCTTTGATTTCAATGTATTTGAGTCCAGAGAGAGGTTCATTCGAAGGGTTTGCGTCCTTGTCTCATAGTTTACTATTTTTGGCAATGAACTTTTTATCCCTAATTGGATTTTTAATTTTTGCCGTGTTCTTTGTCTATCCATTTACCATGTCCAATCAAATGGATGGAGTCGAGGAAGATCGACTCAATGAGAAAACTTATCGACCTCTCGTCTCTGGTGAGACTTCTTTAGAAGAAACCAAAATTCGATGGGCGTTTGCATGCACCATTTACTTGGCCATGAGTGCATCTCACCATCTCTTTTGGTATGGTCTGGTGTGGACTCTTGCGTATGTTCTTCATAATCATTGTGGATTTGCCAAGAATTGGTTTTTCAAGAATTTGTCAAACACCATCGGTGTTGTCTGCATGATTATTCCTTATTGGCATATTTTGAATGGATTTCATGACAACGACCACACCGTAAAGATGATGGTCTATATTATTGCGTTGACCTTCCTAATGACCATCGATGCTCAAGATTTTCGAGACTTGGAAGGAGATGCCATGTCTGGTCGAGTGACACTTCCAATTTTGTTAGGTTCCTATTCAAGAGTAGTCTTTTTAGCTAAAAGTATTGCAGCAGGAGTGTTTTACTTTGTTGCCATGTTGAAACTTTGTCAATGGTATTCTGTGAGATTTGAATATGAATGGATTTTTAGAGTGTACTGTTTAATCACACCACTGCAGTTCATTGGCATGTCCATTGGTTTCATGATGAATGGCAATTTGACAAGTGACTCTGAAAAGAAGAGATATTACGACGATCGTATTTACAAACTCTTGTTTACTTCGTGGTATGGAATTCAATTACTTGGCCTTCCAATCATGCACGCGTTGGTGTTCCAATAATAAATTAATTTGTTTTTCTTTCTTTTGTTAAACTTGTAAATTTTCACAACAGGTTAATTGGAAAGTACAATTTCTTTACCAGCCCGAGCACTCGAAATTTCGTATTTTTAATGAAATTAGTGAGCAAACTTGCATTCGAATTCAGTCAGAAAAAAACCAGTCGCAAAATCAGTAAATTCCACATTTTCATACTGATTCCGAAAAATCAAGATGAATTTTAAGGGAGAAAATGTTTTTGTTTATTTATTTTATTACAAAGCAATCAAGTTCGGCCATTATTTGTGAGTATTGAAAATGTTGCTCCACTGGCGAGTGGTTTCCTTGATTTCCGTGTGCTGGTATATGAAGGAAGCTCTTGTTCCAATTCTCGTTGAATCCTTTTCATATTGAATTGGAGATCATGATTAATGTCGACAATTCTTTCATACTTCTTTTTCAATTCTTCAAATTCATGGATCGTTGGAATGGTGGAATGTGAGCCCACTGAAGAGGAGAAGACTGGAGTCAAAACATCAGTTTGAGAAGAGAGTATTGTGGTGTTGGTCGGGTCTTTCTGAAATGATGAAGAAGCCAAGGCTTGAGATTGCACTGACGGTTGTACTGACGGTTGAAATTGCATTGCATTGGTGGTTGAGATTGCATGGATTGAGGCAATACCACTTCAGACAGATCTTTTTGAGTGGAGAATGCAGGCACGACCATATCTTTTTGAGAGGCAAAGATCATGGACAAGGGATCCTTTTGAATCACAGTAGAAGAATTCAACACATCCATATAGCAGGCTGCAGAATTATTCTGCTTGAACAAATCATTTTCAACAGAAGGTAATACTAATTGGTTGGTGTTTGCATTGAAAAAGTTTTGAGATGTGATTAATGGTTCACTCTTATCCCACACCATACACTCCATACTCCATTCATGCAACGAGTTTACATGAAACTCGTCGGGAAGAGATGTGACCAGTTTCATGGCTTCTGGTAAGACTTTTGTAATGGTAACAATTAAGCAGTCTGACTTTTGTGCATTCAACGCCGGATTGGTGGTGGCATTGGCAACATGAATGAGCTGGGACTCTTTTCTACTTCCTAAACAAATCGAACGAACGTGAGAAGGATTACATGTCACTTTTTCAGTGGTAGAAAGAACATGATTCTCAATAAACACTTTCAGCTGGAGGTTATTTAGGATCTGTTGCAACACCGTCATGATGGTCTCATATTGTGGGTAATTAGTGAGACAGTCAATCAATTGTTGCTTTGTTTTTAAAGCCTTTTTTGATTTCCAATGGAGGTGGTAATTGACCGGACTCATCTTGCAATGTTTCGTCCTTCAACCGAGCACTGACATTCTCCAGAATGAGTCTGATGTGCGGAACAGTGACATCAGGCAAATCAGTCTTCTTCTTTGATGACCTTTTCTTTTGATTCTTGGTTACTGAAGTGGAAGCCTCAGTTTGACTGTTCTTGGATTTCAATAGCTGAAGAACTTGCTTTACAGAATTATAGTGTTCAGCTTTAAGGACTTCCACTTCCTTTGGGGTATGTTTCTTCTTCTTACGTTTAATAAGGTCAACTGAAGATGATTTCAACCGTTTCTTCTCGTGAGAAGAAGAGCCTTGTTTATTTGATTGTTGAGACATGTGTTGTAAAGTGGTAAGAGAAAAGAACTTGAGTTTTTTTTTTCTGAAAATGTTGATTACATCAAGTCATTTCCATGAAACGAGTAAGAACTTTTCATTTTCAATTTGAAAAGGGTGATTATTTTCATGCTCAAGAATTTGGTCATGGTCTCGTGACCAGTAAAAAGGATGGCTTGTATCACGTTAAAAGTTTAGACTCGAATCAAGTCAAAATATTGGATGAAATGCCAAAAAACGCCATACCATGTTTCCAAGTTTGTGGTAAATTTAAACAAGTTCATAGGAATGACTTGTTCTTGATTTAAACAATACCAAGTTTGTGTTGAGTATGAAAATTTTTTCAAAGACTCAACCAAACTCATTAATTGTTACAATCGAACATTCCTACCCTTCACTACATTCAGAACAATTCATGAATCAAGGAAAGTTGGTATTACTTGACCCAATTGAACACAAGGTGTCATGGTCATCGTCAAGGTAAGCATTGAATCATTGATGATCAG